>NC_060958.1:1085000-1092500 GCF_910589235.1 Vespa crabro
GCCACCGGCCGACGTACTTATAACAAAGAGCAGAATGCAATTATGCTAAAAGCGAGGAAGCGTACCCATTCCGCAATCTACGTAAGCAAACAATACGTCTATATTTATAACGAGTAATTTTCTCTTCTCGCTTAGAGAAAAGTGTTGCTTAGGCGGGCTGTGGTATTCCCTCCTTCTTTGCATAATCGCACTTTGGAATTATTGAAGAGAAGGAGGAGAAGAAGAAGAAGAAGAAGAAGAAGAAGAAGAAGAAGAAGAAGAAGAAATTACCGTCGCGTATCGTTAAACGATTAAAGCTTTCTCTGATATACGAAACATTCGACCACTAGAAGCTCTTTTTCCAATATTCTGAAGAGAGAGAGATGTAGAGAGAGAGAGAGAGAGAGAGAGAAAAAGAGAAAAAGTAATTATTTATACGATTCACGAAATATTTTCTTACTTAACGACGTTGTCATATGAAATCGCGATTTATTTACATTGGCAACCAGCATGCGATTAGCAATTTTTCGGGACGTAAAATGAATTTTTAATAATCACGTAACAACGTCTTTTTATATAAACTGTGATCATAAATATCGGTCATTGCGATGACGGAGATTAGCTATCTTTTTCTCTTTTTCACTTAAGAGGACGCATTAGTATGGTTAAAAAAATGTAAAAGCAACGGCGACTGCGAAGGCGACTGGAAGCAAGAATTCATCGCCTCGAATGTTAAGCTCGTTATCTTTTCACTCTTATAAATTATGATCGTACATGTTCTCTCTCTCTCTCTCTCTTTCTTTCTTTCTCTCTCTTTCTCTCTCTTTCTCTGTTTGCAGATAAAAATAGTTTGAAGATCAATTATAAAGATTAATTAATGTAGGGCAATATTTGCCGAGGCCGGTATTGCCTCCGTCTACGTGTAAGCTTAATACTCGAGATCGAGTATTAAAAGGTGGTAGAAAAGCTAGAGCTGGACCGAGGCCTCTGGCGATAGGCCAAGAAACTTCGTACGTTACCACCACCGGCATCAGGATTTACACCCGCTTCTTTGATCCGATAGGTGCATCGGCATTACTTCGGAAATCCCAATCGATCGATCAATCTCTTTCTCTCTCTTTCTCTCTTTCTCTCTTTCTCTTTCGCTCTTTATCTCTCTATATCTCTCTATATCTCTCACGAGTAAACAGATTTTGTATCGCAATAATTCTTTCGTTAGATGTATTAAACCCAATGAAATGAAAGAATTGAACGAAGTTTCCAGCAAATCCAAGTAACATCTGGACAGATGGTGATAGTAAGACAGTCATTGGTAAGACGTCTACAGGCTTGTATTCAAATGCGAGGAGGTTATTTCGAACGTCTCTTATGAAAGTAAGCAGATAGAGTTTGTTGAAAATCAAATCCACTATAACTCGAGCGAAAAGAAGGAAAGAAAGAAAAAAAGAAAAAAAAAAAAGAAAAAGAAAAAGAAATATCAAATAGGACATATGTTTATGTGAACTTTTTCTTTATTGTTTTGATGTGCCGAATCCATCCCTAAAATATGTTCCATTCTATATACAGTGTTATTGTACAATATATATATATATACTACAGATTGTGTGCATATATGTTTATCTAAGTTACTATATATATATATATATATATATATATATACACCTCGTTCGTTCTACCATATATGGTAGACATTTAATACATTTGAATATAATTTGTAGGCGATTCTCTTTTACACTCCGCGATGGCTGTGGAAGGGCTGGGAGGGCGGGAAGATTCACGCTCTCATGATGGATCTCGACATAGGTTTGTGCTCGGAGGTAGAAAAGAAACAAAAAAAGAAGATGCTGCTTGACTACTTATGGGAGAATCTACGTTATCACAATTGGTGGGCATACAGGTACTACCTCTGCGAAGTTCTCGCTCTCCTGAACGTGATCGGTGAGTAGTCATATATTCTCTCGCTTCCTGTCTCTCATTTTTTATTCGTTTCTTCGAAAAAAGAAAAAAAAAGAAAAAAAAAAAGAAAAAAAAGAAAAAAGCAAACAAATCAAAATAATAAACTAAAAGAAACAAAATTTCTTTCGCGCTTGATGATAAATCGAAACTAACTAATAATTATGATTTAAAACATGAAAGTTTAATCTTATTATGTTAATACTTGTGTCATACTTAACTTAAGAGTCTTTCTGGCTCGTTGCGAAATGGAACGAAGAACAGGCTCCTTTCTATAACGATGACGGTAATGTCGCGTGGCGATATCGGACCTAGCTGACCTATTTTCTCAAAAACGAAACGATACGAGGAGAAAGATAAAGATGAAACTTCTTTTTAAAGTTCCTCGGACAAAGGTGGCCTTTCGTATAAAAAGGTAGGACCGAGAGATTCTACGAAGGAACTGTGCAGTGGGATGTAAAATAAAAATTTCAAATGGTGCCAGGAACTCGATTCTTATACTCTCTTTCTCTCTCTCTCTCTCTCTCTCTCTCTCTCTCTCTTTTTCTCTTTCTCTCCCGCTTTTGAAAGTGGGAGATTGTATCAAATATATTTTTTATTCGAATCACTTCTTTCCCGTTGTAAGATACGATCACGATACTTAACTAATATATAAACTTTATCAAGAATCTTTTCCTTCTCATTTTCTACAAAAAAAAAAAAAAAAAAAAAAAAAAAAAAAAAGAAAAGAAAAAAGGAAAAAAAAAAGAAATATAAATTTATAGTTATCACATTTTCTCCCGTCATTTGCATTTCCTTTCATTTTCCAGTTAGTCACTTTCTTTTTTTCTTTTTCTATTTCTTTCTTTCTTTCTTTCTTCTTATCTTTTTTTTCTTTTTTTTAAATTCATCTCATTTTCTTTATATATATATATATATATTTTTTTTTTTCTTTTTAAAGGTACCATCAGTACATATTTGATCTCTTTTATTATTCTTGTTTACTTTTCTACCTTTCTCTCTCTCTCTCTCTCTCTCTCTCTCTCTCTCTCTCTTATTCATTCTTATTCGATCTATTTCATATTATCTCTTTTCTTTTCGTTTGTGTCACTCGTCGAAACAAATTTCATCATTCTTTCTAACGCTTTTCTTTGAGCTCTTTACTTGTTTAACTATTTACATTTCTTTTGTCAGGTTATATAAGTAAAGCCATATATATTTCAGGGCTTTACTTTCTATTATTTTCATATACGTTTTGTCTTAGCTAAAACGAATAAGTATAAACGATATGGATCGACAGATAGAAAAAAGAAGGATGACATAAGTAGAGGAAATGAGAAGCAGAGAGAGAGAGAGAGAGAGTGAGAGAGAGGGGTGGAGAGGGAGAGAGGGAGGGAGGGATTTTAGAATGAATAGAAAGAGTGAATGAACGATTCACAGTAGAATTTGGCAGCGATACAGCTGCTTCTAGTCGTGTTAATGGAAGACGTACTTACTCAGCTCGATCGTATCTTTTTTTTTTGTTTTTTTTTCCTTTTTTTTTTTTTTTTTTTTCTTTAATGAATGAATAAAAACAACGTTTTTCTTTTTTTTTTTTCTTTTTTCTTTTTTCCTTTTCTTTTTCTTTTTCTTTTTCTCTTAGATCCATGTCAAAGTTCTCGATTTTTATTCGGTTACTGGCTCCTCTAAAACTATTTCGAATATACACCAAAAGTATTAATAGTCACTTCGCCTTTTCCTTTTTCCCACCTCTTACAGGCAATTAACCCCATTTGTGTCTTTCCGAGGAAACGCGGGCACGAGACCCGACGGAAGTTTGCGAAACTTTCGTAAGATCCGACAAACAATTTAGCTTTTCTTATACGTTCAACATAGCGATAATCGAACGGCCTCGTTTGAACGGATCGTGAACTTGAGTCATCGTGTCTATTAACTCGAAAATCTAATTTCTTTGATTCTCCGAACGGCCAGAGACGTGTTCCAGATGATTATCTATTTGCGAGAATTTATTTATTATAAACATTATATGGTATATTTTTTTCCCCCCCATGTACACACATGTACATAGATATATTTGTGTATACGTTTTTTTTTTCTTTCTTCTTTTTTTTCTTTCTTTCTTCTTTTTTTTCTTTCTTTTTTCTTTTTTTTCTTTTTCTTTTTTTTTTTTTTTTTTACGTTTAGTATTTTTAAAGATTAAGTAGTTAAGATTGTTTATTATTAGACGTTTCGAGAGTTGAAATTTCCCACGTGGTAGATTTCTGTTAATGATTATCGGCCAATCAGAAACGATAGATTGTTGTTATCCATTTGAGAGCTCAAATACGACGTGTCTGGCGCAGGTCAGATGTTCTTGATGAACCGTTTCTTCGACGGAGCCTTCCTGACTTTTGGGATCGACGTACTTAGGTTCCTCGAGTCCGATCAAGAGGACCGGGTCGATCCAATGATCTACGTCTTTCCACGAATGACCAAGTGCACCTTCTACAAATATGGCGTGAGCGGTGAGGTCGAGAGGCACGATGCAGTTTGTATATTGCCATTGAACGTTGTCAACGAGAAGATCTACGTCTTCCTCTGGTTCTGGTTCCTTCTTCTCGGGATATTAAGCTTCATAACGGTATTATACAGGGTCAGTAGATGAGGATCATACGTCTAAAATTATCTTCTTATGGACTTTCATCGATCATTTTTTTTTGTTTTTGTTTTTTTTTTTTTTTTCCTTTTAATCATCGTCATGTAAAGTTCAACATCGTGGAGAAACATTGGTTAAAAAGGAAGAGAAAGTAAAAGGACGGTGAAAGTAAATGCGAATGCTCGATGAAAGTCCATACGTCTGTTAGGTTGACTCTTTTCAATCTTCTTCCTCTTCCTCGTTGAAGAAGAGGATGAAGATGAATATTTTTAATGTTTACTTCTCTCTCTCTCTTTTGTTTTGTTTTCTTTTCCTTTTTCTTTTTTTTTTGCAATTCATAAAGAAGCCAAATCGATTATTCTAAAGAGATATCTTCTCTACGATGCATAAGATACATCGTGTAGATTTTAGATATTAAACGTGGTACACGTTTAAGCATCAATTTGTTTTTCTCTCTTATGTATTCCTTCGTTCGTAACTCCCTGAATAAAATTATCGAAGGCAGCTTATCAGAAGTTTTCCCTCTCATCCCTCGAGAAATCTGCTAATTTCGTAGCTTCTGGCATGTAAAGATATCCGTGCGATAGGGCACGCAAACGAATTAACCCTTTTCCATTGGAAAACAGACATTTTGTTACATCTATGCTCTTACGTACGTACGTACGTACATACGTATGTATGTATACGTGTATGTATTTCTCTGTGTAGAGATAATTTTTAATCTTTAATGATTATCTTTTATTACAAAGGATATAACATTTAAGAGAATCAAATCTTTTATTTAACGTCATTAATCTTTTCAATGGAATGAATTAGACAATTAATTGGAAAAAAAGACTAAATATTTATTACGTTGCATTTTTATTATATCGATGAAATTAATGTTAGGAATTATATGGAATTGCTCAATTATCAAATTAAAATTAATTTCATAAAAGGAAAAAAAAAAAAGGAGGTGAACATAATCTGACGAATTAATATAAAATTGCTTTTTAAAATTTCCCTTTAACATATACATTCGAATAAAACATTATAGAATGTATAAATCTAAACGTAGCTATTATTTAATGACATATAAAATAAATGATATGGAATATCGTTATTATTGAAATAAATTATTTTTTATTAGACGATGAAGAAAATATTATCATTTAATGGCATCAAATTAAGAAAATTTATTATTAATATAAACAGTGATGGATTCCGTCAGATTGACACTTAAGTTTAAAAAAAGAAAATTTCTAAAAATGGATTTAATCGATTAGGCTTGTGAACGGTTCATAATATATCAGCCTGTAAATGCAGTGAGTCTGAAAAAAAAAGAGAAAAAAAGAAAAAGAAAAGGGGGGAAAAAAAGAAAAAAAAGAAAAAAAAAAAGAAATAGTATTGTCTGATCGTATGATCCACAGATCGTAATCATATTTTCACCACGAACGAGGGTATATCTACTGAGACTGAGATTTCGTCTGGTTAGAAGAGAGGCCGTTGAGACGATAGTACGACGTAGCAAGGTCGGCGATTGGTTTCTCCTTTATATGCTAGGCGAAAACTTGGACACCGTAATATACAGAGACGTGATGCACGAATTGGCGAATAAGCTTGCCTCGAGGCATCATCACGGCGTACCAGGAGCAAAGGGAGAACTACAAGAAGCCTGATCGAGGTGAGTGCCTCTCATTGTTGTTTTTCTCTTATACGTGGTTTGCGTCGATCAGAAACGATTTAACACACAGAATTATCCCAAAAAAGTTTTATCTAGGCGAGCCAAATTATAAATTTGCAAATATTTGGTCGGACTAAAAAAAAAAAAAAAAAATACAAAAACAAAAAGTGTTACGAAAAAAATACATTCAAATCGATAAAACTTTATAGATATTACGGACAATATTATACTAATTTTATAAAACAATCGTTCTTCATTTATATGACAACAATATATTATTTTTTATCAATAGATTTCAAGAATAATTGAACAAAAAGTAATTAAATAAATTTAAATAAAAAATGAAAAAAGAAATGAAAAAAGAAAAAAGAAAATAAAAATAATAAATTCATCAATCTGAAATGACTCGTGCAATTGTTGTTTTCTTTTTCAACCCTAATTGTACACATCTCAAAATAATTTCAATTTGTCTACTTTTACAGGCACTTTGTACAGCTATCATTTCAAATTATTCACACAGAATGAATAATTTTGACTCTGATAAAATGTTGTACATTCTTTGAAGCCTTATAAAAAAAATTTATAAATAATACAATATACAAATTGTTTTAATTGGGCTCAAAATTGGCCCGAGATATCTCTACATTCCACAGGCACAATTAGGTTTAATAGCCTTGGTTCTAAATCGATATTAATGTATTCTTAACGTCATTTCTAAATTCGTCATTTCATCAGTTAATTTTTATCTCAATTTGAATTTATTAATATTAATGATTGAGAAAAGTTTTTTCGGTATATGTATAAATGTTTCCAAATAATGAAAACATTTTTGTTAAGCGTGTTCGCGGAATTATGAAAAAATCCTGTGAAGATAATCCTTTATAAAAATCAGTAATTGAGTAATTGTTGTGAATAAGAATTCTTGAGTTTTTACGTTTTCCTACAAATTTGATCAGTTCGTAGCCATTGTAAATTTAAGATCGCGAATGATCTGACACATCGCAGATCGTATTTTTAGGGTTTTACGGGTCGTACATTGAGAATCTTTGATTTAACATCTTCGTCCCGAGAGATTGAAGATCGATTTGTCAATCTACAAAAATTTCTTTTTTTCCTTTCTTTTCTTTTCTTTTCTTTTCTTTTTTTTTTTTTTTTTTTTCTTTTAAATCTTCGTGTACAATTTTGTAACATAACATCGGGCTCTTGTTACATTGATATATACGTATCTACTACATAATGTACACGAAGATGTAAACACGTACGATGATATATACATAAATACGTACGTACA
>NC_060958.1:1095000-1117500 GCF_910589235.1 Vespa crabro
ATTTAACGAAGAACCACATTACAATCGATACGTTATATCTTCGTAAAAATGAACGGCCTACTTACGGAGAATCGCTTCGTTTCTTTTTTTCTTTCTTTATTTTCTTTTCTTGGTTTTCTTTTTTTTTTTTCCACCTTTTTATTTTCTTCTTCGCGAAAAATGAAAGAAGATAAGAGAAAGAGAGAGAGAGAGAGAGAAAAGAATTTTATTTTTCTCTTTAGTAATTATCACGCGTGTGTTCGCGGTGACGCAAAATGATCTAGATAGGAAGAGGATACTACGGTTTTGTTGGCACCGGTCCACAGAACAGCATCACGAATTAGAGATTCGGATCTGGCGGATTTAAAGCTTCTATAGCGAGTAAACGTAATCGTTTCAAGAAACGAAAGCGAGATAATAATCCTCGCCGAATACGATGATGTTTACGAGTGTAAGATTATCCTAGACGTTTTTGCCACGTATCGATTGCGATGTAACGAGAGTTATAGATAAAAAAAAATAAAAATAAAAAAAAAAAAAGGAAAAAAGAAAAAAAAAGAAAAAAGCGAGGGATGGGCCGGGGCGGGGGCGGGGGAGAGCGAGGGAAAAGGGAGAAGAAAGGATAATGATAATAATAAGAATAAGAATAATAAAATAATAATAATAATAATAATAATAATAATAGTAATAATAATAATAAAAATAATAATCGAAACCCGTAGAGACGGGTACGTAAACACACTGCCATCGATTAATATGAATGTCGAAGGGAAAGTGAATCTCGCTGTACCTGTCTTAATTTGCTCCGATAAATGCGAGATAATATCATAAAATAAAATAACGTTGAGTTTATATCAACGATATATATATATATCGTTGATATATCGTATATATATATATATATATATCGTATATATATATATATATATATATATTTATACGTGTAAAGTGTTTCACATAATTTTGCCAATCGAAATTATTATCCTCCTTAACTTTGTGATAACGTACGAAAAAAAAGAAAAAAAAAGAAAAAAAAAAAAGAAATGTTTCTTTACGAAAACGACGAACGAAGAATTATAAGTACATATTTTATAAAAGCGATCGAGTGTACATTGAAAGGGATTGGAAAAGTTGAAGAAGAAAAAAAAAAAGTTGTATTAATCTAATAAATCATTTCATTCTTTAAAAGTGATAGTGATTATATGTTCCTAATAATAAACGAATTGAAATATATTAATTAAATGTTCTCTTTCAATGAGTTACGATCAGATTTGTGTGTTTATAATTCTACAACATACTGCACACATACATGCATAGATATATATATATATACTTACATAACATTCATATATACATATATACATACGTATATGCATATAATCACGTTCATAATCATTCATTTCTTTCACAGTTATGTTAAAAAAAAAAAAAAAAAAAAAAAAAAAGAAAAAAGAAAAAAGAAAAGAGAAAAAAACGTATAAAACCCGTTAAATCTCTATAGAACTATCATTCTCACGTTGAAACTCGCGATAACTAGTTATGGTTAGATAACTATTTCGCGATACGCAAGCGTCGAATAAGTAGCGAGTTTGGATATTCGAAGAGTTGCTTGGTTGCACCGGGTGCCAGCAATGTTCCTTACCATATTCGGAAGTGATGTCGAAGAGATGGACCGCAAGAGGGAGGACCGGTCCGTATTACCTTCGTCGAAGAGTAGAAGAAGAGAGAAAGGAAGAGAAGGCGAAACCTTTACGAGCATCATCGAACGAACTTTAAACGTCGGAGTCTTGAACCTTACCTCTTCGTATATCCTATCTATATATATATATATATATATATATATATATATATATACATCTCTTTTTTCAGATACCATCGGTCATCTCAGCTGGTGCATCAGGTTGGTAGAAACTCGCTTCGAACATAGGTGGCAAATACACTTTCTTGCAACTCGGACGAAAGTGAACGCGTCTTTGGATCTTTCCTTGAATATACATACGTACATTCAAGAGAGAAATTTTCATGCGATCGTTTGTTTGTTTTCTTTCTTTTATTTCTTTTTTCTTTCTTTCTTTCTTTCTTTTTCTTTTTTCTTTTTTCTTTTTTCATTCCTCTTAACTCTTCGACACACGGGATTTTAAAGAAAACAAAAACCCGAGTTGTATAGAATTTAAAAAAAAAAAACAAAAAAATATGGAAAAAATAGCATTCATTTCAATTATTTATTACGAAATATTAATTACTATGAGTAATCTCAAATTTTTCGAGATGAATTAAAATATATATATATATATATATCATCGTATATAAAGAGCTAATCAATAGTTGGGGCAGTTTTTAATCACGAAGGGTTGACAGGCCGAAAGTTTTTTTCTTTTTTCTTTTTATTTTTTTTTTTTTTTTATTTTTTTTTTGAAAGGTAAAAATCACGGATCAAAGTCACGGTTGATGGATACTCGATTTTCTCGTTCGAAAATTTTCTTAAATCAACGATTATACGATGTCCGACAAAAGCCGAAATAATATTATTGATAATTTTTGAAGTAAAACTTTTTTCTTTTTTTTTTTTTTTTATTTTATTTTATTTTCTTTCCGTCAAACGAATTTAATTGATCCGTACGAAACTGTCTCGTCTCTCGTTGATGCATGTTAATTCATTATCGGATAAATTCTTTCTGCAGTTTAACTTGTGGTATTATTATATTAAGCGCGGGTTATATTTAAAGAGAACATTATCAACTTTGATCACATCGAAAGTATATACCTTTGATGCTATTTTCTGTCATGGCCAGTCACTCAGAGAAAGAGAGAGAGAGAGAGAAAGAGAGAGAGAGAGAGAAGGAAAGAGAGAGAGAGAGAGAGAGAAGCTTATTGGAATTTTTCGATCGATTCCTTTTTTCTTTTTGGTTTTTTTTTGTTTTTTTTTTGTTGTTGTTGTTTTTTTTTTTTTTTTTTTTTCAGTATCGAGGCAATACCATCTTATTTCGTATTTTTTCAAGATGATAAAAAGAATCGAGCGAGAACGAAGAAGATAAATTATTGTAAGGGAAGCTTAAAAAAAAAAAAAGAAGGATTAATCGAAAGATTAATTGGGTTGATTAAATTAAAATGGAAATTGTTATTCGAGTTCTATTCGAAAAAATGATCAAACTTCGATAGTTAATAAAATGTATCGTTATTTTATTACATTCTCTCTGTATCTCTCTCTCTCTCTCTTTCTTTTTTCCTCTTTCTCTCTCTTCTATTTGTACGCATTACGTACAACTTTAATGACAAAAATTCGATTTTAGCTTTCAAAAGTTATTCCTTTTAATATATACGTTAAATTCGTTGACAATTGACTAAGATATTTTTTTTAATATATATCTATACGTAACATAATTAATGATAGAATTTTAATAATAGAAGAAATTTATTTAAAAAAAAAGAGTTTTATTTAGAAACGTAGTTACATAAATTTTTTATTTTAAAATTGTAAAGAATTTATTAATATGAACTCTTTATTTTAGAATTGTAAAGAGTTTATTAACGTAAACGTTTTTTTACATTAAAGAATTTATTAACGTAAACGTTTTACGTTAAAGTTTAACTACATTTAGCTTGTTCTTTAAGTGAAATTTTCAGGTAAATTTAAAATATTTTCTGATGCATCGAAATATTTTCAGATGTTTTTTTATTTGCCCCCCCCCCTCCTCCCTTCGATCTCATCAAGATCTCTAGATTTTCGAGATAAAAAATTTCTTTAATATGTAACTATTCAGAAAAACGACTTGAACGTTCATCACGAGTTCATCTTTTTCTAATTAATTTTTTCTTCTCTTTTCTGTCTTGTTTTCTTTTTTTTTTTTTTTTTTCTTTTTAATCACGAAATCTTAAGACGAGATTCAGATTTGAAAATACAGACATGAAATGTATTCGCAAAGATTTGAAAGCGAGACCCGTTTTTCATTTACTCTCGTATTCTTTCAAAAGGGAGTTGAAGTACATGACTTTGGTCTAACCATGTGTTTCTTCTCTTCCTTACGCACCTTATATCTTAAAGAAGAAGAAGAAGAAGAAGAAGAAGAAGAAGAAGAAAAAGATGATGATGAAGAAAAAGAAGAAGCATCAGGCACTCACATATGCACGACTATGGTGCGGTACTTTTATCACGTTTGCTGAGTTGCACGCGTGTTTGCATGTTTTTGCACTTACCATCTTACAAGTCTTTACATACATATAGTAGCCAAGCTGACGCGGATATATTATCTCTATAGTGGCGTAACGTTCGCGTGAACGCAACGCGCTGATATTCGCGCGTTTTTTTCCTTTTTTTGTACCTTGTCTATTCATCCATTTGAATTTCATTCGTTTACGGATCAAAGGTCAAAAGCTATGAACGTCAACGTTCAACCATGACGATATAAAAATTTCAAACTTTTTTATTGACGGAGATTTAAAGTATTTCCTTGATCCTACCTTCTATGGGTCGTTCGGAAAGTCATTTCGTTTTTTTTTTATTTTTTTTTTTTTTTTTTTGTGAAAATGAAAGACAATTTTCGTATAATGAACAAATATTTTATTAAATTATATATTGGCCATTCTGGTCCAATATCTTTTGCCATCTTTCTGGTAGTAGCATGATTCCACGCTCATAAAATTTTTGGTCTTTGTTGGCAAAAAACTGATCGAGGTGGTTTTTGATCTCCACATTTGAAGTGAAGGTTTTATCGTCTAAAAAATTTTGCAGTAACCGAAACAAATAATAATCCGAAGGTGCCAGATCTGGAGAATATGGTGGATGTGGCGTTGTATCCTATTCAAGTTGTAAAAGCTTTTGGCGAGAGACCAAACTTGTATGAGGTATCGCATTATCTTGATGGAACATTACACGTTTTCTGTTGATTAATTCTGGCCTTTTCTGTTGAAGTGCATCATTCAGTTTGTCCAGCTGATGACAGTAGACTTCTGAATTAATTGTTGTGTTATCCGGTAAAATCACAAAAAAAAAAACGATTCCTTTAAAATCCCATCAAACAGACAGCATCACCTTTTTTTGATGGATATTGGCTTTGGAAATGCTTTGAGCCGGTTCATCTTTTTTGCTTCATGATCTCTTGCTTTTGATATTTTTATATACAATTCATTTTTCGTCCCCAATAATGATGCACTTCAAAAATGGATCATTTTCGTGACGTTTGAGAAGCGAATCACAGACATCAACGCGACGACACAAATTTCTCTCCGTGAGAACATGGGGAACCCATATATCGAGCTTCGAGTTTAAACTCAGGCCTTTCAAGTGGTCATAAATAGTTAAATTTGATAAATTCAATCTCTCACTGATCTCACGTGTTATTATTCGCCGGTTTGCATTAACTAATGCCTTTATTGTGTCTTTATCAGCTTCAACCGGGCTTCCAGAACGTGATGCATCTTCGACATCAAAATTGCCGGATCGAAATTTTGCAAACCAGTTCTGACACTGGCGTACTGTCAACACATCTTCTCCATACACATCGGTTAATTTCTTTCTGGTTAGAACAGCATTTTTATCTTTTCTATAGTAAAAAAGTAAAATATGACGAAAATGCTGCTTATTGCTCTCTCTATATTTAAAAGGGCACCAACCAAAAACTACTGCATAGAATTAATTGAACTTTTTCACACACAAGCCTTGCTATATCAGTTCTCAAAACATATAATGATTATGCGGCTTAAATGTGAAGTTAGGTGTAAAAAAATACAATTAAATCCTCTATCGGGAAAAAACGAAATTACTTTCCGAACAATCCAATAGGATACATCGAATTCATATGCATTAGGTGGACCGGAAAGTAATATCGCTTTCTTAAATTAAATTCAAACGAATAAATTTTCTAACAAATTTTTATTTTTAATCACAATCAAATATCGACATGCGCAGAAACGACATTACTTTCCGGTCCACCTAATACATTCGATATTCATCGTAATTAATAATATATCTTTTTGAAAAAAATGTTATCATATTGATTATAGAAAAAAAAAAGGTAATAAAGTAACCCGACGGTGATTAAATCTCGATCTGGCAATATCTCGATAATTATAACTTCCTTGTGGACAACTTGCAAATTTGATTTCTTTTTTTTTTTTTCATTGATTTTTCAAAATGAAATCGAGACGTTGTCATAAGTTTAATACTTCGATATCTTTCGTCGATAAAGATCGACGTGATATTTTTATTTGAAAATTTCCAATAAAAAAGTAAATTTTTTTATTTATCCCTTTCCTTAATAACGTTTATTACATTATATAACTCTATCGATTTAATCGATCCAATTTCCTATATCAATTTATAAAACTTGTTCGAATGATTTTTCAAGATGTAATCGGAACGTGAACTTTTGATATTTCGTTTCTTCGACGATAAAATCGATATTACTCTTTCGCTGAATTTTCGATTGAAGATTATTAATTATAATTTATATAATTAATTATAATTAATTATAATTTTCATTAAATGTAAAGATCATCTAAATTTATTAAGATATCGATCACTTTTTACATCAATTTTCTAATTGATTTGAATAACATTTCAAGAAGGAATCGATCTATCATAATCATTCGATGAATTTTCTTTAAAGATAATAATTTTTATTATATAAAATGATCAGTACAGTTCATTCTTTCTCTCATTAGCTTAAAACAGTTTGATCTTTCAAAAATGAGATCGAGCTTTCGTTATACTTTGATATCTCGATCGTTCGTCGATCAAAATCGATGCGATCTTTTTGTTGTATTTTCGATAAGAAATCAATTTTTTTCTTTCTTTCCTAAGGATTATGATTACTATTGGGTGGACCGGAAAGTAATGTCGTTTCTGCGTATGTCGATATTTGATTGTGATTAAAAATAAAAACTTGTTAGAAAATTTATTCGTTTTAATTTAATTTAAGAAAGCGACATTACTTTCCGGTCCACCTGATATATTATTTTTCTTTTTTTTCTTTTTATTACTTAAAAATATTAAAAATTTTATTACTTAAAAATTGTATATGAAATCAAAAATTTCAAGCGTATAAGTCAAACGTATATGCGATTGATTTTTCGATAAGAAATCGATACGTTGATCTTTTTCGGAGGCAGGACGAGATGTCCATCTTTAATAAGAGAGATCTCGGATTGATAAACAACTGGTCTGATCGATGTCGAGAAGGGATCAAAGATGGTAGAAGGATTTCAACAGAGACAAAAGGAGAAAAAAGAAGAGAGAGAAAGAGAGAGAGAGAGAGAGAGAGAGAGAAAGAGAGAGAGAGAGAGAGAAGAGTGAAAGGAGAAGAAGAAGAAGAAGAAGAAGAAGAAGAAGAAGGAGAAGAATAAGAAGAGAAGGAGCAGGCGTGGGCGCCCAAGGCCTTCTGCTCGCCATTTACGGTCGGTCAAAGCCGGACATCAGGAGGAAAGAAAGGCGAGTGGGAGAAAGAGAGAATGCGAGCGAACGAACAAGAGAAAGATAAAGAGAGAGAGACAGACAGAGAGAGAAAGAAAGAGAGAGAGAGAGAGAGAGAGAGAGAGAGAGAGAGAGAGAGAGTCAAGGGGATACAGAGGATATATGTATATCGCCTTTTTGGTCATCTTTGCAAACTGGAAAGACCACTCGAAAGAGCTCGAGTCGAACGAAACGACTCTCATCTCTCTTCTCTCTCTCTCTCTCTCTCTCTCTCTCTCTCTCTCTCTCTCTCTTTCCCTCTTTCTCTTTCTCTTTCGCTCGTCTGGCCGATAAACGGCTTATGCGTTTCGACGTGTAGTCCTCTTCTTTTGCCGACGAAAAGGACGAGTAATATTCGTGTTCTTCCTTCTTCTATATATTCTTCTTCTTCGAACCATTACAATTATCCTCTTATTTTCCTCCTCCTCCTCCTTATTTTTCTTCTTCTTCTTATTCTTCATCTCCATCTTTTCTCTTCTACTTCTTCTTCTTCTTATTCTTCATCTCCATCTTTTCTCTTCTACTTCTTCTTCTTCTTATTCTTCATCTCCATCTTTTCTCTTCTACTTCTTCTTCTTCTTTTTCTTCATCTCCATCTTTTCTCTTCTACTTCTTCTTCTTCTTTTTCTTCATCTCCATCTTTTTTTCTTCTTCTACTTCTCTTCTTCTTCTTCTTCTTCTTATTCTCCATCTTTTCTTCTTCTACTTCTTCTTCTTCCTCATCTTTTCTTCTTCTTCTTCTACCTTTTCTTTTCCATCTTTTCTTCTTTTTCTTCTTCTTTTTCTTCTCCTCCTCCTCCATCTTTTCTTCTCCATCTTTCTTTTTTTATCCTTTTCTTCTTTTTCTTCTTCTTCTTTTCCTCCTCTATCCTTTCTTCTCCTTCTTTCTTTTTTTATCTTTTTCTACTTCTTCTTCTTCTTCTTCTTCTTCTTCTTCTTCTCCATCTTTTCTTCTCCTTTTTTATTTTTTTATCCTTTTCTTTTTCTTCTTATTCTTCTTCCTCTTCTTATTCTTCTTCCTCTTTGTATACGACGCGTGTTCATGAAACGTGATCCATGATACTCGGTGATCCCTGGCTCGTGTCTTGTACACGCAAGATCTCTTTTGAAAAAAAAAAAAAAAAGAAAGAAAGAAAGAAGAAAAAAGAAAAGAAAATCTCTCTGCGTCTCTCTGTGCTTGTATGATCTATATATTCATGCACTTTTTTTAAATGAACTCGCTCTGAATAACGAGTTCTTCCAATGAATGAAGAGTAAAATAAGCCTCGTGTTTTCCAGATTGGCGAAATTGACATAGTCATTGATACGTCTTACTTCAAGTAAATAAATTATCTAAAAAGAAGCTAAGTAAAAAGAAGAAGAAAAAAATGAAGAAGAAGAAGAAGTAAAAGAAGAAGAAGAAAAAAGAAGAAAAGTCTCTCTACGTCTCTCTGTGCTTGCATGATCTATATATAAGAAGAAGAAGATGAAGAAGAAGAAGATGAAGAAGAAGAAAATGAAGAAGAAGAAGAAGAAGAAGGAAAAAGTCTTTCCGTATCTCTCTGTGCTTGAATGATCTATATATCCATATGTAGTTGTACTTTTTTAAATGAACTCGCTCTGAATAACAAGTTCTTCCAATGAATGAAAAATAAAGTAAATCTTGTGTTTTTTATATTGGCTAGATTGACGTAGTCAAAGGTACGTCTTACTTCAAAAAAAAAAAAAAAAAGAAAAAAAAAAGAAAATATCATCTAAAAAAAAGCTAAGTAAAAAGAAATAGAAGAAAAAATGAAGGAGAAGTAGATGAAGAAGAAGAAGAAGAAAAAGGAACAGAAAAAGAAGAAGAAAATAAAGAAGAAAATGAAGAAGAAGAAGAAGAAAAAAAGAAAAGAAAGCCTTTCCGCGGTTTCTTTGTGCTTGCATGATCTATATATTCATGCGTAGTCGTACTTTTTTTAAATGAACTAGCTCTGAATAACAAGTTCTTCCAATGAATGAAAATTAAAATAAATCTTGCGTTTTTTAGATTGGCTAGATTGACGTAGTCAAAGGTACGTCTTACTTCAAAAAAGAAAAAAGAAGATATCATCTAAAAAAAAGCTAAGTAAAAAGAAATAGAAGAAAAAATGAAGGAGAAGTAGATGAAGAAGAAGAAGAAGAAGAAGAAGAAGAAGAAAAAGAAGAAGAAGATAAAGAAGATGAAGAAACGTGGTTGAGAAGTGGGAGACGAAGAGG
This sequence comes from Vespa crabro, assembly GCF_910589235.1. Lineage (NCBI taxonomy): Eukaryota > Metazoa > Arthropoda > Insecta > Hymenoptera > Vespidae > Vespa > Vespa crabro. The sequence continues at coordinate 1,104,644 of NC_060958.1, forward strand.
TGGGACAAAAAGATAGAGGTAGGGGAGAGTAAAGGTAACTCTCGACTAGGTTTGCCTGCTACGGCAAAGGAGAGTCGAATGGAAGGGGTAGCTCCTGCGAGTCGCAGGTGAAACGCTCTCTCGGATAGAATCGGCCGCTCAGTTGCGCTCGCGCGATCGCGTACGACGATAATTTAACTGCGCGCGCGCGCGCGTGCCAGAACAACAATACGAAAATACGTCGGGAAAGGCTCGGTCTTTTTTTTCCTCTCTCTTAACCTTTTCGTTGTGTGTCGTATATATATATTTATATATACATCGTATGTGCGTGTGTCATCAGATCATTGGAAATCCTTTTATACTGTCAAAATTCGAAAGGTTCTTTTGTAGTGTTTTTGATCGAAGAATACGCAAGATTCATGGATAAGAGGTACGTGAGAACGTGTCAAAGGTTGTCTCTTCCTTTTTACGCATGAAGAATAATTGTAAAGGAAGAGAGAGAGAAAAAAAAAAGAAAAGTAAAGGAAAGAAAAAGAGAAAGAAAGAATATGGATAATTAATAATAATACGATAGATAGTTAAACGTTGATTTAATTCAATTGAAGAATACTTTTAATGTAAGTTTATCGAGTAAATAAATCTTATAATTCGGAAGATTCTCACAGTATATATGTATATGTATGTACGCACACACACACACACACACACACACATATACACGTGAGGCAAAGATCATCGCGTGCGTGCTCGTTTGCTCGCTTTAACGCGTTTCTGTCTGCGTTCTCCGAGCTACAGAGAGAGAGAGAGAGAGAGAGAGAGAGAGAGAGAGAGAGAGAGAGAGAACTCGTTGACCTTCGCGCTCGCAGATTCTCGTAGAGTGTCCGCGTACCGTTCGAGAGAGCCTTGCGAAAGCTTCTTTGGTCTACCTCTTTCACTCACACACTCTCTTTTTCTCTCTCTCTCTCTCTCTCTCTCTCTCTGTTCCTTCAGGTATCTCTGGAACTTGGAGGTTTTATCGTTTCGAAGTATCTTTGGTAAGAGGAAACTTGAGCATGGTCAGGGCTGTATGTTTCACTCTCTTTAAGTTGGTATCGTACTTACTAGAAAGATTTATCATCAATATTATTATACCATTTCGATCATAAGGCGATTATGTAATATCCTTTTTCGTCATTCATGACATAAATCTTAAAAGATATGAGACATAAGATATTGGAAAGATAACGTTCAATGTGTTAAACCAAGTTGACGAGTTACGAGAGTTGAGATCATCTTAAATGATCGCTTCGTTTCTCAGAAGAGAAGAAAGTCCTCTTGGTTGGATCCTCGCGTGACACGCGAGGAAAGTGATCACTGCTAGATCACTGGTTGATTTATAAGACGATCCGTTATCTAGTTCCTTTCCCATAGTTTAACGACGGTCTATCGTTCATTCGTATTCTATCGTATTAAAAAAAAAAGGATAGAAATAATTTTTCCAACGTATATGTATCCTAGATATTTACGGTACCTAGTATATACTTAAAGTATCTATAAATATATATACTTTACAGTGTAGGTAGTTGTCGAAGAAAAGGACAAAGAGATATCCAAAAGAGGAAGGAAACGTCCTACGCCATTGTTTTCCGGCACCTTTTCGATATCTCTTAGTCCCTACTTACTATTTCGTTGAGTTCACGAACGAAGCCAAAACATCGTCATGCCTAAGTCGAATGAGCTCATGCAAAGCGGATGAAAGAGAGACAGGAAAAAAAAAGACAAGAAAAGGAAAGGAAAGAAAAGGTGGAGGAGAAGAAGGAGGAGGTGAAAGAGGTGGTAGCTTTTTGGAACGACGAAATTGTCCACGAACGGCTACCAGTATACAATCTTTCCTCTCTTCCTCCTTGTTCTCGTCCTCCTCTTCCTCTTCTTCCTCTTCCTCTTCGTCTCTGATTCCCCACGAAAAACCGGTCCGACTCGTGATCGCGCGCGAGAGCGCACGCCCGCCAGCTCGTAGATTTTGCCTGGTGAACGCTCGATCGCCATCTTGGATACGATGGGAATGACGTCATTGGTACGGGGCACGGTCGGCCAGCTTCGCAAAACTCGTGAACTGGACTCGACGAATAAAAGCACGCGCCTGAAAAACGATATCTTTCTTTCTTTTTCTTTTCTCTCTTTTTTTAATTACGTTTAAATGCATTTATAAAGGAAGGATAGACGTGTGTCAATAAAAAAAAAAAAGGAACGGACATTAAAATGATCGAGAAAATTGATACGATGGTAATCGTTACCTTTGTCGTTGTTTTTCTTTTTTTTTTTTTTACTTTTATATTTTATATTTTTAACATTTGGTTTCCTTTTGTCATTTTATCTTTTCTCTTTTGGACAACGAATGACCGGTTAAAACGCTCGAGATAAGCGTGTAATGTTGATAAACAACGACAACGATTTCACGCTTCTTCGAACCGTAAAAGTGGAATCGTTAGACGCAATGCCGTCCTTCGTCCGGAGATATCTTGAAAAATTGTGCATAAAACATTGGCAATTACTTTTTCTTTTTCTTCTTTTTTTTGTTTTGTTTTGTTTTACTTTGTTTTATACTTTTACTCGTCATTCTTGTAGTCACAGGACAGTCTTACGTCGCTAACGTTTTATAAAAGATCCCATTTGAAAAATAACAACAACTTTATCTTTTATTGTTCCAAAAACAATGTTATACTCGAGAATTTTCTTTTCTATATTTTCTATATTTACTCTCCCTCCCTCTCCCTCTCTCTCTATCTCTCTCTCTCTCTCACCCTCTCTATTTCTTATCTTTTATCTCTTTCTCATTTGTACAGGCAAATCGTTTCGAAGAATTTTCTATTCTTTCCTTTTTATTTTTCATTCTCTTTTTCGATCGATAAACGATCGAACGTCGATCAAATTTTTATCCTATCACGGATCATAAAAATAAATGGCATTCGTTATTATCATAGTGAATACTTCCTGATAACAACAATGTGTATGTCTGTGTATATGTATTTATGTATATATATATATATTTTTTTTTTTGTTCCTATTTTCTATTGTTTTCTTTTGAGAGAAGATAGAAAAAAGAAAAAAGAAAGAAACTTAACAACGATAGAGAAAATGTTGTCCTTTGGGAGTATCCCAAGTGTGGGGTTGGGGAGGGATAGGGGGTAAAACTTGTTAGGATCTATTTCGTAAGTTCATCCTTCCTTTCTCTTCTTTTTTCCTTTTTTCCTTTCCTTACTTTTTCTCTCTTTTATTTTCTTTTCTTTTTTTTTCTTTTCTTATTTTTTTTTTCTTTTTTTTTTTTTCTTTTTCTTCTTACCTCACGAAGACCGTCATTACACGGTGAGGACGTTGTTGCGAAGCAAAATTCTGGTTGTACTACGCAAGAAAAATACTTAATGATATGGTACTGGTACGTTAGTAGAACATCGTACGTACATATCCTAACCAGAAATTATCGTCAAAGCTTTCTTACGTTCCTACCGTATGAATTCTCATAATGAATAGCATTCTCTTACTCTCTAGTAAAGACGAAGGCGATGACGACGACAATGAAAAGAAAAAGTAGAGATCTCTTTTTCTTTGCTATCTATACGTTTGACCAAAGATGTTAACTGATGATCATTTCAATTATAAATTATTCAAAAGATATCTTCTTTCTTTCGTCCTCTTATTTGTTTCGTATCGTTTTGTTTCTTTTTCGGTGAAAGTAAAAAACATCATAATCACTTTCGAATCGAATAATTAATATAATAAGTCTCGATAGGAAAATAATATTATTCTATTTCCACGTTAAGTTTGCTAATTATATTTTATTGGTTTTCTTTACATCTTCTTTTTTTTTCTTCTTCTTTTTTTTTTTTTTTTGTTTTTTTTTATTGAAATGCGACCAAACGCCCTCATTTCTATGCTTACGCAACTCATTATTATCCTCTTGCTTGTTACTCGATATATACATACATACATATCTGCATACATACATATGTATATATATATATATATATATATATATATATATATATATATATATATATCCATAAGCTCGAAGTCAATATTTCATTATTTTACGTAAGTCACGCTGTAAGCCAACAGGGAAAGTTTGACGGTTCATTTGCCATTTTAACTATATCCGAACGATGATAATACATTTAAACAAATTTTAAAACGTTCTTACGTTTGCAATTAAACGTTTTATTTTTAAGCAAACACTCAACCAAGAAACTCTCTCCGACATCCCTAAGCACCTCTTGTAGTTTTTATAGGCGCAAGAAAGATAATGAAAGAGAGAGAGAGAGAGAGAGAGAGAGAGAGAGAGATGGAGAAAGACAGATAATCGAAAAGAGAAAAACGTTATTACGTTTCGAACGACTTTCTCATTCTTTCTCTGAACCCATCCCCCCACCCGCCCACCTTTTCACAACATCGTTATCTTTCATTTTTACGCAGGCCGCATACGCGGTGGATTTCTTTAAAATGAATTTCAAAGCGTAAAAACAACGCAAAGCGGTGCAACGCGGATATCGACGCCCCTGACATTTTCGTTTTTACTTCTATTGCTTTAATCTATCTCTCTCTCTCTCTCTCTCTCATTCTCTCTCTCTCTCTCTCTCTCTCTCGATTTTCGTGTGGCCAGTAGTGCGCGACGAGACGTCGTGACAACGTCAATAGTCACCCACGTTCCTCGCGCACACAAACACACAAACACACAAACACACACATACCTTTACATGGACACTCCTAGTAAAGTACTTCAACGCGCGAGCGCAAGGGCATACGCATTTATACGTTGTCAGATTGGAGAGGCTGATCTGAACCTAGATTTTATATGTCTCTCTCTCTCTCTCTCTCTCTCTCTCTCTCTCCCTCTATCTCTCTATCTCTCTCTGGCTCTCTGTCTCTTTCGCATACTCTTTTTTCCTTCGTATGCGTGTGTATGCGGGTAGTGAAAGTCGCGAGGCTTTGCGCAATAAGATCGACGTTGTCTCCTTCGAATACTGGTTCGACTTTAAAGGCGCGAACACCGGCTAGCACGACGGACATTCGGTGTATATATATTTGTTTATATGTGCGTGTCTGTTGGTGTACGTGTGTGTATATGTGTGTGTGTGCGGGCGCGCGCGCGTCTAGGCGTCGACTAATTCACTTTAGAAATTTTTCGAACACTCTCCTTTCTTCCTTTCTCTCTTTTTTCTGTCTCTCTCTCTCTCTCTCTCTTTTTTTTCTTTTATTTATTTATTTATCATCTTTCTCATTTCTTCTCCTTTCCTCGATCTCGATCTCAATTTCTATCGTATTTCTATAAAACTACTTATATCGATAATAAATCTCTTTTTCACATTTCTTTTCTTTTCTTTTTTCTTTTTTTCTTTTTTTTTTTTTTCTTTTCTTTCGTTGCATCTTATTTCATAATTTTTTTTTACCAAGAGAAATAACTCGTAATTACTCGTTAATCGTTAAAGTACATATATAAAATAATCGTCAAGTTTCGTTATCCGAGTTATAGTCACGAAAGGATCTATGAATGTGTCGACTTTTTCTTACCGAGAATCGTCCAGTCATCTCTATATTTGATCGATATGTAGATACGCAAGTATATGTTACATACCTATATATATATATATATATATATATATATATATATATATACATATGTAGATATTGCGTAAGGACCATAAGGAGGTCACGATTGCTGTTCCTTGTACGTTCAAATACTGATCGGTAGTCACGCATACCATAGTAGGGTACAATTAAACATCGTAAATATGCGACTGCATTTAAGTTACGTAATTACATGTACCTATATCATATAATTACTATTAAAAAAGGATTTTATACACCCTGCGCCTATGTGTATCCTATAGTACGATACACAAATTCCATTTCTATTATTTTTCTTTTTTTTTCTTTTTTTTTAGGCTAATTCTAAAATATAAGAAGAGATTTATCGTAGAACACAAATCGTTCCGAATAATTCTATTAAAAAAAAAAAAAAAAAGAGGGTCGTCGTTGTTTCGTTAAGAAATAAAAAAAACAGAATAATTTAAAGCCAACCAATAGAGTATCCAATAAATCCAACGAATGTAATAAATCTGTCGGTTGACATACGTAACTCAATGGGTTCGTGATGAGGCATAGTTTCGATTCCTTTGGAAAAAGAAAAATATAGAAAAAGAAAAAAAAAAAAAGGGACAACGTTTTATAATAGTTAGAAGAAGACGATAAGTCATTCCTCGTCACGCATATGTGTCCAGGAATAGTTTAAGAAATTTATTTTCTTCTCGTTGCGAGAAAAGATTCCAACGTATGAAACAAAGTGAGGCGTGCTTGGAACACATGATCGATTCTGAAAATTCGAGAGGAGTCTCTCACCCTTTTTTCTCTCTCTCTCTCTCTCTCTCTCTCTCTCTTTCTTTCTTTCTCCCTTTATCATTCTTTATTTCTTTCTTTATTTCTTTCTTTGTGCATCGCTTTTTCCATCTTTTAAAATTCCTCAAAGATAGGTACGTGATTATTTACATATATTTGATGATTTCCTTTTTTAAAGAATAAGAGAGAAAGAAAAAGAACGTCCTCTACGTTTGTTCCCGTAATTTAACGTTCGCCTAGCGTTTCCTTTTTCAAACAGAGGAACGATTTCTCGTCGTTTCCTGGCTCGGTGGCTCGTCATCCATATCGTGCCGTTGTTGTTTCTGAGAGAAAGAGAAAAAGAGAGAAAGAGAAAGAGAGAGAGAGAGAGAGAGAGCAACGAACGAGGAGGACTATTCGAAGGAGTGGGCCGTTGTTGGTGCATCGACGTCCCTAGCGTGCACGCTTTGCGATCTTTCTTACATATCTCGATGCCATCTTAGTTGCTTTCGCGTATGAAGAAAGAAAGAAAGAAAGAGAGAAAGAGAAAGAAAGAGAGAGAGAGAGAGAGAGAGAGAGAGAGAGATCCTAGAGATCGCTTAAGCCATTAAATCGAGAAGTACTTGCACGTAGACAACACTTAGGAGGAGTATACACGTGTTCAACGGTGATGGCTTTGACAATATATTCGTGGAGGCGTGATCTGTAGGACAATCACGATCCATGCTTTCGCAGTACGAAAGGAATGCAACGTGATCATGATGCGCTTCGGTGTACCGACAAAAAGAGATAGAGATAGACAGACAGATAAAATAAATAGATAGATAGATAGAGAAAGAAAGAGAGAGAGAGAGAGAGAAAGAAAAAATGACGTAGGCCAAGCGAGACAGAGGAGTCGGTCGAGGTCTTAAGAAGATTCTTTATAAGTGTGTAAACGTGTGTCATATATATTTGTATGTGGACAGGAAATGAGGAAGGTCGATGTCACGTCAGGAATTGTTTTCAATCATAAAATCATTTATCGACAGAATTTCAGATAAATTCTTTGGCTCGTGCACGTCAACGTTTTATCTCCCTTTGATAGCTCCCTCTCTCGTGAAAGGAATCGATCCGTGAATGATCAGGGTATAATTAATGAGATACGATAAGAAATACTGCGGCAGCGTTTCTTTTTTCACAAGGACAAAAATATTGATCGATATAACAATGACCTACGTCTGGAATGGCTATGTCTTCGTGCTACCATAGAAAAGATTTCTATAGAACCTTTTAAACGTCAGCTTCTCTTGCCTTTTCTGTTCAGGTCACTGCGCCATGTGGCTGCCTTAGCGTGGTGAGACCGAGAAAAGGAGACGAGGAAAACGTATAGGAGTTAGCCTGGGAAGGACAGCTCTAACAGTCACGGTAAAGTATCGTTACTCCTACGTACTGGAGGACATCAAGATCATCGTGTGTTTTAGTTACTCGTTGTCTGATAAAAAAAGTTCTGGTTTTATATGCGTTTACGTTTTCTCAGTTAGAACTGATCGGTCGAGTAAACTCGAAGCATTTTGGAGTCTGTTTAGAGTTCTCCCTTCGATCTACACTACAAGAGTATATTAACCGGCGTCTAACGGTGCAACTAGCCGAGCGCATAGAACCGTGCATGAAATAGAGAGAAAGAAAGAGGGAGAGAAAGAAAGAAAGAAAGAAAGAAAGAATGAATGAGAGAGAAAGAGAGAGAGAGAGAGAGAGACTGACTTTGTTCTTCCATCGAGGATCGCGTGGCTGCATCGCCGTATTATATAAAAAAAAAAAAAAAAAAGAAAAAAAGAAAAAAGAAACACGTGGTGGGAGACAGGAAGCTGCACCGTGCACTTCTCTACCTACCTAAACATTCCTGCAATTTCTAGGGAACGCAATAATTCCACCGTTGCGATTGCTTGGATGATCTCATCGTTTTCGCTTTCGAACGTTCGTACGTTCGTTCGTTCGTTCGTTCGTTCGTTTGTTCTTTCGTTCGTTCGTTCATTCGTTATTGCCGAGGAGAATGAATAAAAAAAGAAAGATGAAGCAACACCATTATTATTATTATTATTATTATTATTGCTGTTGTTATTATTATTATTATTATTATTATTATTATTATTATTATTATTATTATTTCTATCCACGCAGATGCTGTCGAGGTATACAGCTCTGCTGTTCTGGCTGGCAGTGCCATCGATTGTCCTGGCACAGAGTAATTATGCGTCACAGGGCAATAGCATCGAGTATCAGCCTGGACTACCACCGAGCACTGTTCTCGATGGCAAGGTTACCAAGTTGGACGATATATCTCCTATAATATTTCTCAATCGAACAAAGGCATATTTGAATTGCGGTCAGGGTAGTATGGATGTCGAGTTAAAGTTCGAGGAACCTTTTTACGGCGTAGCTTATGCGGATTTCGATCGAAACAGTGCTTGCATGGTGAAAGGTCGCGGACTGACAAATGCTAAATTGGAATTACCACTGAAAGGTAAATACCTTTGATCGTACCAGTCTCTTGGGGAATGTACGATCGAACAAAGATATGTTTATTTCTCAGGATGTGGTACCAGACAAGATCCGCAACGTGTATTCACCAACAATATAGTCGTACGCTTTCATCCTGGCCTCGAGATGGATGGTGATGAAGTTATCACCATAATTTGTAGATATCCTCCACCGATAGCACCGGCACCACCGGCTCCACCTGCTAGCATGTGAGTAAATTTCATTCATATAACAATTACGGTCTTTCATATCGCTCATCTAAATTCTTAACAATTACTTAGCAGAATGGGTACCATAGCGCCAGCAGCCGTGGCAGAACCACCATTGAAAGGTTTCCAAATCCTTTTAATCATCTGCGCTATTTTATTCTTATCATTGCTACTGCTTGGCCTTGGATGCTCGTACATGTGCCTAAAACGTAGGAATGTACGAGTGGTTCATCGTCATCCATTTGGTAGTGGCACAGGTTCCGAGATAACAAAATTATCTGGCTCTTCTCTAAGCAACATAACCATGTTCGAGGGCCTTAAAATCCCACGCGCGCACGCTCTTCTTCATACGACCGCTGCCTCCACATCTGGCAGCGAAGCAAATTTGGTCATCGACCATTCCGATACGTTACCAAGCGATTATCCCAGTGAAAGTCACTCCGAGGTAAATTTCATGAATTTATTATTAATCTGATCCTTGATTAATTTTATAGAACAGGTCAACATTTTTTACGTAGCTTTATTATGTTCATCAGGTGGACGAGGAACGTTCACTTCCAGTTTCCTCGGCTGGTTCCTACGACAACAAAGCATTCGTGCATCATCACGAGACTCAACGGCAAGTGGAAGTACGTACGGCCAGTTCGTTGTATTCCGAAACAGTAGCTGCCGAAGTAGGAACATCGTCGATGATGGCTGCTAACGCATCGCGCGTTGCCGTTCCTCGTCATCCGATAGCTGTCCCGATCGAGCCGAAATTCGACGTTCAAATGCGAGTAAAAAGAGCACCACCACCTCCACCTAGTCCTTTACCATCTGAATCCGATGTGGCCAGTATTGCTCTTGAGAGAAACCTAACGACTATCTTGGAAAGAGAAGAATCTATCATGAGTCGAACGTTGGAGAGTCCACCACCAAGAATGACCACTTTCTCTTACGTACCGGAACTGCACGGGCCACCAGGAGCTACCTCGTCGACGTCTACTGTGTCTCGACAACAAACACCTCCGGTTTATTCTAGAATCTTAAGAAAGCAAGCGGAAAGAGAGACGACTACCAGCACAACGTTGATGCAAGAAAGAATTCCATCGCCACCACCTGCCGAACAATTGCCTATTCTACATCACGAGATTCGTCGTCCACGATCTCTGACTTCTCTTAACACCGAGTTAACGGAAACTCGTTCTTTAACCGAAGTAATGGATCAGTCTCACGCAAAGTATAGAGTAGCAAGTATTCTTGCACCTACACCACCACCACCTCCACCGATTGTACCCACAACAACGACGACTCACACAGCGATTCAACATCGTGAACAACGTCTCCATCGTGAGGAGATGACGGAACCTCTTGTAGAACCCCAAGTGGTAACACCAAGACGTCCAGAAATAACGACTCACGAAGTAGACGATGTTTACTTACGTACCGTTACCGAGAAGAAAACGATCGAAGACGTAGAACGTCATCGTCGACAAGTCACTGAGTACCGTGCTCGACCGCAGCAACAAGTCGATCCTAAATGGGACGTTACAATCAGAAACTATCCAACGGAAGACCTTCCACCGCCCCCACCAGAATGGGAAAGCTTCTCCGACGTTAGTTCCACGTCGAATTTAACGATCACGAACGAACCCACGGTTCATCCAAACGACATTGCTAACGATGAAGAACCGGACGTCAGTATAGAACCAACCTATACAGCTCGAGCAGAGATACCCTGCAGGCCATCACATTCGGCTCATCGTCGACCACTTGACAGCGAGCCGGACGGACCGACAGACTGGTTCGCCAGACTCTCGAAGGTCCTTGAGCCACGGTATGCGTCGGAATTGACGGAAGAAGAGCGAGCTAAATGGCGCGAGATTATCACGACTGAGAGTACTCTGAGAACCCTTCTAACAGAAGCAGTAGTTAGAGAAGATTACGAACTGATACGAAAGGATGCGAGGTATACGAATCTCTTCCCACCGGCAAAGTGGGACGTGATCATTCGCATTCTTGGACCGCCTTTGGCACAGGCTGGTTCTACCTCATCCTCTGGCATGCACGGCAAGAATCACGGTCAAAGATACAAGAGATCCAAATCTTCCGAATGGGACACCAGATCTCGAAGATCCTCTTTGCCGACTTTATACGAATACGAGAGCGATGGTGGTAGCTCGCATCGTAGTTTGGACAATCAGAGCCATCGTTTACAGACATCGCAATCAGCGGCTACAATGGTAACCGGCTCGAACGTAGGACGTCTTCGTCGATTAGGTAGTTCCAGTCATAGAGGCGTCGGTGGTGGTGGTGGTAGCGAAGCCGATTTGAGGTCAATGTCCGAGATGACGGTGAGAGACTTCGCTAGAGTGGACAGGGACGATCTGACGAGTTTGAGCTCCTTCGAAGGTGCAGATTCATTGGTCAGATCACTCAGTCAACCGAGTTTGGCTAGATCCGGCTCGGAATTCACTGAACATTGGGGTATGCCATCCGCCATCTTAGATCTTCCACCTTGGGCTACCGAAGGAGAGGAAGGTGCGAGTTCCGTAGAGACAACTCCAAGAGTTATTAGAAGAGGCGATCGAATCGAGGTTCTCGCATCGTTCGATGAACGTAGAAGAAATGGCATACATGGCTCTAATGCAGCAAGATCATCAAGTCGATTCATCGAAAGGGAAATAAGCAGCGTTCGTATGACCGAGAGTCAGAGAGCTTCAAATTGGTTTCACGACGACTCCGAGCCCGAGATGCAGATATGAGTTTGAGGATATTTCATTCTTTGAGAATTGAAATCTCGATTGTTCGTTTTAATTGTTCCGTGACTCGGTCATGTACTCGCTCAGAATATATAAGCTTGACGAACCGGTCTCTCTATGATCGTCAACGAGATATCACGACGATCACAATATCAGCCGTCTTTCGACTGTGCCGTTTCTTTGCATTTACTTTTCCAATCTCCTTTTTTTTTGTTTTTTTTTTTTTGCACTTCTTCCTTGTTTACTCCGTCTTTTCCATTCTTTTCCAGGATCCTTTCTCTTTTTCTATATTAATTCACTTACCTCTTTCTCTTGTCACCGATATTCCTATCTAAATGTCATGTAACTTTGAATGGTTATAAAGCCAGGCAGAGGAAGAGAGAGAGAGAGAGAGAGAGAGAGAGAGAGAGAGAGAGAGAGAGAGTTAGCTAGACTTGCGAGGGGAATGGATATACTCGAATTATCAGCCATCCACTTGCGATTTCTCTCACTGCCCCTTCGTTGCCTCGCACTCGAGGATCGCCCTTTTGCCTCCTCGTGGAGCTTCCAAAGGAATCTCCTTCTAATTTCGAATTTCTAATTCACAGAGCGCCGTACAGTCTCATCTCTGTTAAAGCCGTGAACCGCGATGACGTTGCAAACGACTGTCGTTCTCTTCACTCACCACTCGAAACTTCTCTCTTCGCATAAGGGTCGACTGTTATATAGGTAAATAGATAGTATAGGATTTTACATGGCAACCATTGTATACCATGTCGACCGTAACTAACGAGTGGGACTGCAGAGTACGGCAAAATGTCATCGAATTCATTTCTTTGTGATACAATGAAAAATCAAACGATGATAATATTCATACGGCCTCTTCTTTTATCTTACAGAGAGAGAGAGAGAGAGAGAGAGAGAGAGAGAGAGAGAGAGAGAGAGAGAGAAATAGAGCGTCTAACGTTGAAAATTAACAAAGTAAAATCGATACTAACGAAATCGATACTAATTATCGAAGAAATTCACTTTTCACGATTAATCGAACGGAACAATTGGTCTTCTTTAAATTCCTCGATAATAATCA